>NC_062968.1:51926625-51946563 GCF_023119035.1 Salvia hispanica | reverse complement strand
CTAAAACAGTTGGAGTAAACTTAACTAGAAAGGTTTTCCTAATTTGGACAGACAAGCATAAAGCAAAAAGCAAGACAAGTTTCCTTAAACTACCAGCGTCTGGAAAAGCATGCAGAAAAGTAAAAGAGACAAAGTGAATCGTACTGACAGGTCTAGGGGACATGCAGAAAAAGCAAAGTACATGCTGAAAAGTACTGACATAAAGCAGATCTGGTTCTAATTACCAACAACTTCATCTTCTTCGGGAATCAAACGAGAATAGCAGAGAAAACAGAGTTTCAATCACCATGAAAACAGAGCAAACTTTAGATCTAGACTTAAAACGAGAAATTAAAGCCTAAACTAACAGATCTACCCTACTGGACCTAAAGGATGCAGAAACAGAAAGTAAATAGCCATAATCATGCACAACGTAAACATCAAGCACCAAATACGCGAAACTAAAGTACTGACATAAAGCAGATCTGGTTCTAATTACCAACAACTTCATCTTCTTCGGGAATCAAACGAGAATAGCAGAGAAAACAGAGTTTCAATCACCATGAAAACAGAGCAAACTTTAGATCTAGACTTAAAACGAGAAATTAAAGCCTAAACTAACAGATCTACGCTACTGGACCTAAAGGATGCAGAAACAGAAAGTAAATAGCCATAATCATGCACAACGTAAACATCAAGCACCAAATACGCGAAACTCCAACTAAAAAACACCACGATTCAACAAATCCAAACATCTCCTTATGCAAATCCCCAACCTCCAACAACAAACCAACAGATTTCAGCTCCAAACGTCAAACAACAAACAAAGATCGAAAGCTAAAAGCAAGAGATGATCATAAACTCAGAGATATCCAACCAAAAGCAAACATAAACTTCCATAATAACTAGAAATGAGTCTGAATCCAGCAGATCAAAGCAAGAAACTAGAGTTGCGAAACTTAAAAACTACAAAGTACTAAACGAAAGCAATAAAATTGTTTCTTCGCCTTCACAAGGCGGTGTTACACAGCAAAATAACGATAATAACGATGAGAACCACGGTGACCAGAATCCTACATGTCCAAGTGCGCAGCAACACGAAATGAAAATTTGAAGTATGGAACTAGAACTAGAGCTAGGAGAGCGTAGAAGTGGCTGTTCACGGTCTCTTCTTGTTCTTCAAGGTTGAGCTCCTTATATATGCGAGGCTCTGATCCCTAGGGTATCCCCTCTGGTGATTTTACGCTCTTGCCCTTGAGTAAGACTCTTTAAAATAATCTGCTCTCCTCCATTCTCACATCCTGTCGCCAACTTTTGATTCTCCCAGGTCCGAACGACGACTTCTGATTTTTGCTTCAATTTCATCTCTTTTGCATCTGCCAGGTTCGGTAACAGCAACTCCTAGGTCCGGCAGATTTACTACGCACCTGAACTCATAAACGCACATTAGCGCCCCAAATGCACAGAATTTTAACCCTAAACCAATGAATGAAACGAGCCTTATCAATACCACTGCTAACATCTCCTTTTCTGTGGTATCATAGTTCTTCTGAGCCTGGTTGAGGGTCTTCGAGGCATAGAAAATGACATAGCTATTTCCGTCGATCTTCTGGCCTAAGACCGCTCCTACCGCAAAATCACTTGCATCACACATCACCTCAAAAGGGTAGTTCCAATTGGGTGCTCTGATTATTGGGGCAGAGACAAGTCTATCCTTCAACAATTGGAAAGCCTTTTTACATCCTTCATCAAAATCAAACTCCACATCATTGTGCAAGAGATGCGTAAGTGGCTGGACAATCTTTGCGAAGTCCTTGATGAATCTTCTATAAAATCATGCATGACCCAGAAACCCTCTGACCTCCTTCTAATTCGTGGGGTAGGGCAGTTTCGAGATTACATCCACCTTGGCCTTATCTACTTGAATTCCTCTTTCAGAAACCACATGACCTAGGACTATTCCTTCTGGTACCATGAAATGGCATTTCTCGAAATTTAGGACTAGATTCTTCTCCTGGCACCTTCTCAATACCAGATCCAAATTGGCCAAGCACGCATCAAAGGAATTCCCATACACCGTGAAATCATCCATAAAGATTTCAATACACACCTCCAACAAATCTGAGAAGATACTCAACATACAAACGGACAGGTGCCCGGTGCATTGCATAATCCAAACGGCATCCTTCTATACGCATAAGTGCCAAACGGACAGGTAAAGGTTGTCTTTTCCTAGTCTTCAGGATCTACATATATCTGGAAGTATCCACTGTATCGGTCTAGGAAGCAAAAGTATTGCTTCCCAGCCAATCTCTCCAACATTTGATCAATGAAGGGTAAAGGGAAATGGTCCTTCTTGGTGGCTTCATTAAGCTTCCGGTAATCAATGCACATCCTCCATCCAGTCACCAATCAAGTAGGTACCAACTCATTCTTGTCGTTCTCTATCACTTGTATTCCTGACTTCTTTGGCACCATGTGAACAGGACTGACACATTCACTATCTGGAATAGAGTAAATAATACCCAAGGACAACAACTTCAATACTTCTTTCAGAACCTCTTCCCTCATGTTTGGGTTTAGTTTATGCTGTGGATCTCTACGAGCCTTTGCCCCTTCTTCCAGTCGGATTTGATGCATACAAAGGTTGGGGCTGATTCCCACCAGGTCGGAGAGAGTCCACCCTATGGCTTTCTTGTTTCTCCGGATTGCTTCCAGTAGATCATTCTCCTGCTCCGCTGTCAAGTGG
Organism: Salvia hispanica; assembly: GCF_023119035.1. NCBI lineage: Eukaryota > Viridiplantae > Streptophyta > Magnoliopsida > Lamiales > Lamiaceae > Salvia > Salvia hispanica. Next base: position 51,943,835 of record NC_062968.1, on the reverse strand, counting down.
TTGTTGATTATTACTGGGAATGTTTCATCTTCCCCAAGGTAGGCATACTTTAAGGTCTCGGGCAGCTTCTTCAACTCCTTCTTTGGTGTAATGGCTTCCTGGGGCAGGGGATTTTTCTCCAGGCCTCTGGTTGCCATTTCACCCAAGTCAGTTCCCTCGTCTAGGCTCCTCACTTGAACAGATCCTGTGGACTCGAATGACAATGGTTGGTGGCAGAATGCCATGATCGCTTCATTGATCTATTCGTCTGTCAGGTTCCGAGTTAATAGGGTTTCATACCATCCTGCTACCTCATTGTCAACAGACTGACTCAGCTCCGAATTGTTGAACTGTTCCTGCATTAATTCGGTCTCAAGGTACTCCTGGAGGTTAATAACATCAACAGCATGCAAATTTTCTACATCCAATGGTTTTTTCATGGCTTCATCAATATTAAAGGTGTATTTCTCCCCATGGTAGTCTAGGCATATAATACCATCAAACACATCAATAATAGTCTTAGCGGTGCGTAAGAATGGTCTTCCTCAAAGCACTCCGCTAGACTCAGCAGATTCATTTTCACTCATTTTTATCACATGGAAATCAGCTGGGTACAGGAAATCATGCACTTTTACTATCACATTCTCCAGCACACCCTCGGGTGAAATGCATGTTCTATCGGCTAACTGAATTACTACTTTCGTATCAACCAAACTTACCCCTATCAATTTCTTATATATCGAAAGTGGTAACACATTTATCGAGGCTCCTAGATCACACATCGCATGATCAATTTTTATGTCACCAAGAGAAATGGGCAAAGTGAACATACCTGGGTCTGTGCATTTTGATGGCATTCTCTTTTCTGTATCACAGCCGACACATTCTCTCTAATTACTATCTTCCCGTCGGGCTTGGTTTTTCCCGCTATGAACTCCTTAATGAATTTACTGAATGTAGGCAGCTTCAAAGCTTGTAGGAAGGGTAGGTTGATTTCCAGTTTGCCGAAGATCTCCATGAAGTCCTCAGTGTCATCCTTCTTCTTCTTAGCTTCCCCTCGGTGAGGAAATGGCTTCATGCGCTTCAACGTTCCTGCTGGCCCCCCAGCTGAGGATTCTCCAACCTCCTTCCTTATTTCTTCAATTTCCACTTCAGGTCTGGGTCTAGGAAGAACGGATCAGCCATATGTGGTAGCGACTTCTCCAAATCACCTCTCTGAAGGTCGTCTTCCATCTTGGTACTTCTTTCCTCCGTATCCCGTTGATTAGGGACAATACTTTCTTTCTCCTTGTTCACCTCAGGGGGTGTGCTTCCGTCATCCTTCAGCACAGGGCCTTCGTAACCTCGTCCTGACCTCAAAGTAATCTGACTGATGTTTTCCCGGTCTGGTGATTTCACCGAGGCTGGTATTCTCCCTTCGTTTTCCCTCATCTCATTCAACGAAGTTGCTAACTGAGACATTTGCTTAGCCAACATGTCCATAGCAGACTTTTGCTCCTGTTGGACATCTTGAATTTTATGTACCACATCATTATTGGCCTGCATGTTGTTCTGCATATGTTGTTGAGAGCTGATGAGGTCATGCACCATGTCGTCCAGATTCCTCTGAGGCTTATAGTTTGGCTTATTAGCGTTTGGCCCTTGGTTATGATGTGATCCATACCCTTGACCTGGGCGATAGTTTCCCTGACCTCCCTTATTGTTGCTAAACTGGTTCCCTGACCCTTGATTCCCTTGGTGGTTATGCTGGAGATTCTGATTATTCCTAGTGGTGTTCCTCTGGTGTGGTGGCACATAAGAGTTCCCTTGGTTGTTCTGGTTCCGATTGCTCCAATTGGATTGATCCCCTTGATTTCTGTAATTCCAGTTACTCGGTCCCTCTTGATTCTTCCTGACCAGTTAGAGTTATGTTGTGGTCCTTCTTGATTACGGTTAGGCCAATTCTGTTGGGCCTCTGCTGGACCTGGGTACTGTAGCTGGAGCTGTTGGTTTCCATCTGCCCACCTGAAACAGGGATTGTCTCTCCATGGCGCCTCCTTAATCTTCCACTAATTACAGCTTGTATTTTGATTATTTTGATTCCAATTCCCCACTGCATTCACCTGGGCTTGGAATTCTCCATCGGGTGGTGGACCATAATAGAGCCAGAGTTGATTTTCCTCTGGACCTGGCGGTTTCTCTTTCTCCTGCGAGGTCAAGGAATTCTTTCCCTCTATTGCACTCAGAAGTGCCTTCTCCAACCGATCTATCATGTCCCCGACTCCTTCTCCTTCTTGTTCCTCAATCGCATTAGCTGAACCTCTCCTCATGATACGTGGGTGGTCGTATGCCTTTTTTGCATCAATCAGTCTTCCCAAGATCTCACGTGCTTCACTTGCCTTGTTCTTGGTAAAATTCCCCCCGCTCGAGGAATTCATTAAGTCCTTAGACTCAGGATTAGCTCCTTCATAGAACAAGTAAAAGGTCTCAGCCTCCACCATCTTGTGATTAGGACAAGCGTCGAGCAGCCCCTTGAACCGAGATCAGTATTGGCTCAAGGACTCATCGTAGTCCTGCTTGCATTCCTGAATCTCCTTCTTTAAGGCGTTTGTTTTGTTGGACGGGAAGAAATGGTCCAAGAATTCCAGTTTGAAATCCTTCTATGTGTTGATCGAGTCAGGTGGAAGCCTCAGCAGCCAAGTATTGCCTCCTCAGTGGCATCGTTGGGGCGCTTTTGGATGTTGCACAACTTACTAAAATCGTTCAGGAATTCGTAAGGACAATCATTCCTCCGTCCAGAGAATGTAGGTTTAACACCCAGCACATTTGTCTTGATATCAATAGACCTCGGGCGCTGGTTCGAGACTATGGCATGGGCGGATTCACCATCCAGATGCGCGGTGAGTGAGCCAATCTCCGGATCGGGATCCTCCAGGTGTGCCATATCTATGTCTGCCTCCTCCTCTGTTTCGGAGTGCTCTGTTTCGGTAGACGACTTCGGGTCTTCTCCTCCCGACGAATTCCACTCCTTTTCACTTTCTGATTCGAACGGAAATGGATCTACTATCGTAAACCTTGATCTGGTGGTGACTGTGGATGTTGATTCCTTAACCTGCCACCTGACTTGCTTATAACTGTCAGAAAAACAAATAACAGAAATTAAAACTATGTACACCAAATCTTTAAACACGTAAACAAACTACGCCATCCATCCCCGACAAACGGCGCCATTTGAAGAGTGGTCGAAGAGTAAGCGAAATGTGTTTGAAATTAAATCTCCCGATCCAGAGAATCCACTAGACACCGGGGTCTACGAACTCAGAGAATCCTGGGGTAACCTGTCGTTGGGCACACAATCACTTCCTTCGCCCTTCAAAACCCTCAACCTGCTATAGCTAAAAAGATTAGTATAGGGAAGCAGGGATCGAATCCACAGAGACAGATGTGTAAGAAAACATGTTCAAAGACCTGGAAGCTATTTTTGGCTGCTGCCACACAATTTTTGGGGTTGAGCTTTAGTTCCTAGACTGGGTAAATGAAATATTCTACTCTAGCAGCTAGATCTAGGCAGGGGCATGCATAATGACTAACAGTAATTGAAAAGACTACTTGACTGGGCAAACGACTTCCTGAGCTAGCCTAGACAGACGGAAAATGTGGGGACCATTTCCCAAAATGGCATAGTACGACTGGAAAAGCTGCAGATTAACTAACTAAAGGACTAACTAACAGCGACATCATCTTCTCTACTTTTATCACGAAACAACCGGAGAAAAACAGAGCAAATGAAGATCGAAACAGGGCTGTCGAAATTAAACCGATGGACACAAAGAACGACTAAAAAACCAACATAGATTCATGACCACTAGACGAGGCAAGCAAGTAAATAGAATTCAAAACATCATAACCATGCAAATGCGAACAGATCTATACGTCGGATGCTTCATCCACTCCGGATCCAAGCCATCCACAACAATCAAACACCATTTCCATCTCCGATTCCCACAGATTCAACCGATCAACCACAAATTTCATGCAATTCAAGCTCCAAACTCAGATCAGCAAACAATATCCACCAAATCAAACAAATAATACGGCAATAACATAAACGAAACCAAAGTAGCAATATCCATAGCAAAATATGCAGTATCCAACGAGAGAATAACAAAACAGAATCGAGCTTCGAACAGCGAAGGCTCGGGAAGTACGAAAAGAAGACAGAAAACAATAACAATTGTATCTTCGCCTCCGTAGAGACGGTGTTACACCACAAATTCCGATGAAATGCGAACCCCCACGATGATTCCCCTCAGTGTGTGTGTGTAGAGAAGTGGAAAACTAAGCTAAGAGCTGAAATGGAAAGAGAGATATCTCCATGTTGATCGCGTGCTCTTATTTATAGTGGATAGAGCTTCTAGACTGTTCCTGTGATTCCCATTTTGCCCTCTAATTGGATGCTCCTCAGTCTAGTAACTCTTCCTTCTTTCGCTCATTTTTCCCGCCAGATTCTTCTTCTAGGCAATCTTCGTCTTCTTCCCGGGGCTGGCGATTTCTCTACGCACCTGGCTTATAAAACCTTGTTAGACCCAGGATATCACAAAATTTATCCCTATAACCAATGCATGAAATTAACCTTATCAATGTCAAAGAAAGACAAAATATAATCAAAATCATGCTAGACTACTCTCTAAAACCATGTAAAATCTAACAAAGACAAAATATAATCAAAATCATCCTAGACTGCTCTCTAAAACCATGCAAATCCAAGTATGTCAACTCCCCCAAACTTAAATAATTGCTAGTCCTCGAGCAATGAAGAAAAAGAACCAAAAGAAAGACTTGGATTTAAAGGGGTTTAGACACCATCATTGTTTCAAAGAGTATGGAATAAAAGAGCATATCAAAATACAAATTCTATCAAGTCAAGCCGTAAGCCGTCGAGTGCACTTTTACTACTAACTCGTATATCACCTTAGATTCATGTTTCTCTCAAGATATGTGTATGTGTATCTCACTCTCGAAAGTGTATATGTATAGAAATAATGCTCTCGAATCAAAATACAAGTAGTGTTTACCACATAGGCTTGCTCAAAATCAAACATCTCCTCTACTAAAATATGAAAGTGAATTTAAAATCAGAAATGACTTTATTAAGGTTGAGGCTCTTTGGATGGTAGAGAATATTTAGGCTTAAATGGCTGAAAATTATAAGAGGCACAAGTACCCAATACTACAACTCCCAACAAAAGACCGTTTCCCAATACAAAAATGTAAGACTTTGTCAAACTTCTTCCTCCCATCCGATCCCCACTTATTTAGAAACTCAACCCAACCCAATACTAATATTAAAGTTTAATATTTTTTTAATTAATAAAAATATTAAATTTTTCTTAACGGATAACCCTAATCCGACCCAACCCGTTTCCTTCGGGTTGTTATTGGGTCGACCCTATAAAGATCAAAATTCTAAACGTGCATGTTTGTGTCGGGTTAATCTCGTGCGAATTCATGGATTATAGTGTCTTATCAAACTTTGCGAAAGTTTAATCGATTGGTTACGTACATCATCATATGATATAGAAGTAGGACATTTAATTGGAGGATAGAGGAACCACAATTACTGCTGCTCATCACGATTGAAGTAGTACTATATCAAAGAGCATTTGTTTAAGTAATGCAGCAGTTTTACGATGCTATATATGTACACTCTCCGTCCAGCAGTTTTACGATAGCTATATATATACACTCTCTCCGTTCATCAATACAAGAGTAACTTTAACCGAACACAGATTTTAAGAAATGTAGTAGAAAGTAATTAAGTGAAAAATGTTAGTGGAAGATTAGTTCTACTTTTATATATAATAAAGTTAGTGGAATGTGAAGTTCATATTACCAAAAGTAGTAAAAACAAATGTGACATTTATTGGTGGACATTTGAAAATAACAAAATTAGACGTTTATTGGTGGATGGAGGGAGTATTTACTTTATCGTACCAACGTGGTGAATACCATACTTGTTTGATGGAGTCGAGATTATGTTAACGACCATTGGTGTCTCATTCTACAGAAGTTTTAACGGCAAAATACATTCTTAGGTCCTTATACTTTAGTCAAAATGTTCATTATACTTTTCACAATATTTTTATCAGGTCCTCGTACATTTTTTTCATTTTAGTAGGTCTTTATACTTTTATCATAACTTTCATTAGGTCCTTGTATAATCTTTTATTTTAGGGACTTTTTTACATTTATCTTGGATAATAATTTAAATTTAATTAAACTTAATGAACTTTTTAATATTCCATTATTTAACTTAGCATAGTCTATAAAGATAATATCATCTTGTTATCCAATAATCTCAATAAGTTGTAGAGAATAATAACAAGATTAACCGTGATGATTGAAGATTAAAATTGAAGTTTTTTTTAGAATAACTGTAACGACCCGCCATTCTAGGGTACAATAATAATGGCGATCGCTAACTAGGAAGACTTAAATGCAACAAGTTCATAGGCTAGGGCTTCATTTAAAGGAAATTTACCAAAGCATTTAATGAACAATTAAATAGGAGAAGAATAATGCCTTAGCAAAGGAATCCAACCAAAAAGGCTATCGCAATAAATGGTTATCAAAGTTTCCAAAATAATTCCAACTGTTCCATATCCAAAAATTCCCACGAAATAAAAGTATTCATCCCAACCAAAAGATCACAAGTTTTCATAATATATAGCGGAAGCGATCAAGAGAGAAGTGAGGCTATGTATGGAGACACAACGACACTTAAGGTTCCAACAGATCATGTTATTATTTCCTACTCAACACCGCCGCCCGCTCGTCACCGCTCAACCTGCACATAGGGAAAACACATGCAGGGCTGAGTACTATAATCATACTCAGTGGACTCATTGCCGAAAACAGTTTTATCAACAGTAGTAATTATCATGCCATTTTCGAGTGTCCGTCGGGGTTTTAAATTTAGAAAGACCCGAGGCACCAAAATATATTCTTTATCAATATCACGGTCGCGCAACCATTTTTCTCATCGACGTTTACCATATCCTCATTCTACATGACAAGGAATGCGGCCGCAATCCAGGTCACTAGACCGGCCAACCCGTACGCTGACACTCGGTCTAACATTGGTGTACACTAACCCAAGTAGAGTTTGCGGCTCTACAAGGGTCTGAATTCGATTAAATCAATAGTGGCATAGCCACGAGGGATATGCACGACAAAACAAATCAAGTCATGATAACACATATCTCATTCTCATCAATATCAGTTTAGGACAATGCCCTTATTTTAAAAGAAAGCCCACCTCGTCGGCTTAGCTCGAAAGTATTCTCTTCTCCTCGTTTATCACGCTGAGAGCGCGAAGTATCACCTTTAAATTAGGCGTATCATAAATCAGTTTCGAACATTGATTCAAAACATGCATGTTCCCATGTTTCCCTTTTTCCCCTCGATAAATCTTTAATATCATCATCCAAAATCAAGGTATGATTAGCATATCATTTTTATTCAAATAACAACTCCAAATTCACCATTAAATCGTGTCACGCATGAGTGCTCTACACACACAACACACGCACACGAACACCACACATGTGCACGCCGACCGAGGCGTGCACACACACACACACGGTCACGCACACACACACTCACACATGTATCCCAAAATTCACCGATTAATTTTCCATTCACTCGATCTATATGCATGTGGACTCAAGAACACCGATTAATCGGTAGAAGAAGAGGAGATCAAAATTAAAGTACCTTTTCCAAAAGAACGAACGGTAGAAACAAGTTATAGCCTTGATTCTTCAATAAACTCTTGAATTTCAACTTGGATTCTTCTCAATTGATGAAGAAATCTTGAAGAAAGTAGAAGAAAATTTTGGAGAGAGTGGGGAGAGAGATTTCGAAAATATGGAGGAGTGGGGCGGCGGTTTCTATTGATTTAGGTTTAGGATTTCTCTCCTATTTATAGAGGTTAAGATATACTCCAACAATTAAATAATAAAAGATTTGGAGAGATTTGTTTGTTGGAGTAGCCGAAAATTGAAGAGCAATAGTAGGAAATTTCGAATTCTAGGCTATTAAATTAGCCTATGATTTAAATTCAAATATTTCACGGAGTAGAATAATATATCACGGAGCAAGAATAAAATAAAATACTCCCCAATTTAAAAGGAAAAGTGGCGTGACTTTTAAATTCTTCAAAAGGGATTCAAAATCAAATCCTAATTTAATTAGGATTATGGCAATATCTTCTTAGATATGACAAGATATGGTAAGATATTCTAGCATACTTATATTTATTCATGGAATAGAATAAATAAGAGATCAAATAAATAAATAATCCCTTCTCCCACAATATATGAGATTTTCGAAAATCTCATGGAAAATCAAAGGTGGAGTTTCGAAAATCATCAACAAATAAGGAATATTCGGACTTTGGATTTAATTTGGATAATTATCCCAAACCAATAATTAAATCCAAGAAAAATATAATTTCCTCTCCAAATAAAAATAGAAGGGGTCGAAAATTTCACATGATTAAATAATGCTCCTATTTAATTCTCACTCATCCCTTAGGAAAATAATTCACCACAATTATATTACTCCGCATCAAATATTCACACCAAATCAATCATTTCTTCACTTTCACTTCATTTTCTCAACGCATTGACCTTTCAACGGCCACGTCATATTTTCCACATCTTTGACTATTCAATAGCCACGTCATAATTTCAACAAGTTGACTATTCAACTCAATCTCAACTCCCACACGCAATTAGGTCACAAAGACACTATGCAATTAGTTACTCATTAATTAATTCACATATCATAGCATTTAATGCAAAAATTTTATAACGCGAAAATTAGGGTTTGAAAAAGTCGGGCGTTACAATAATTATCCGAATTTTCAATTGATTATTTATATTTATATTGAAAGATACGTTTCTCTGAATATTTATAATCATAAGATAAGTTAAATAATAAAATTAAAAGATTCATTAAATTTAATTAAATATAAATTATTATCTAAGATAAAAGTAAAAGAATATCTTAAAGTAAAAAATGGTATAAGGACCTAATAAAAGATAATCAAAGTATAAGGACCTACTAAAATGAAAAAATTGTACGAGGATGTGATGAAATTTATGAGAAAGGTATAAGGACCTATTAAAACGAAAAAATTATACGAGGACCTAATGACCATTTTGATTAAAGTATAAGGATCCAAGAATGTGTTTTACCAAGTTTTAACTCATACAGTATGTTTTTGTGTTTTTCTCGTAAACGTGCTAATTGTGGCTCAGTCCATGGTATTAGCTAGTAATTTTTTTTCTTTGTACTACGTTTATTCCATTCTGACTTTTGTACCAAGTATATCTTGTCATATATTTAATGGGATCTAAGTCAAACAGGTTACCTCATATTATAAAATTTGTCAAAGGTGTTTGAATATCCAAAGCTTCATCCATTCATTCCATCATCATCATCATCACCATATTGCTCATCACGATTGAAATATCATGGTCCATCTTATTAATAATACAACAAAGTCTTTCTAGACTTCTGCAGACATGATAATAAAAAGAATTTATTATACAATTAACTTCCATTCTCTTATTGAATTATTCATAATTGTGTGGTGGAAAACAAAGGATATATATGAGGATAATTAAAAATATATATCAACTTGAGTATTAAATTCCAAAATTCCATTAAAATAAAAATAAGTAAACGGTTGAAAAAAGACTAGCATTATAAATAGGAAGCGTTTAGACCTTTTCAAATCAATTAATTGCAAAACGTATTGGTGTAGTCAAATATTGGCTTCTGGAGAATTAATAGTGTACTACGCCACTATTTTATAGCACATACAAGCTGGCTTTAGCGGGTGGTAGTTTAATAGGAATGACTACAGGAGCTATGTATTGTTATATAAGCATGAGATAATGCATAATGTAAAATATAATTAAACTAAAAAAAGTGACAACAAGTCGAAATACCTTAATACTTAAGAAATAGTGCAAACAAGTTGAACTAGCTATTGCTGGAATGTTATTAAACTAGTACCGTATTTTATATTTATCTTGGTAAGTAAGCCCACATTACTCATATACTTTTGACAAAGTATTCTGTAAACTTATATAGTCTTTGCATTATTGAGGTTGCAAATACGAACTATCCCCAAAAGTCATCTTTAATCACGGCATAAACACTTTCTCTTAATCATTCAGTGTGTGATGGATGAGGAACGTGAACGTGTGCTGTCAATCCTACGAGGAGGAGAGGGATGGAATCACCCGTATTCTTCAATAACATATTTCAAGCAGGATTTGGATGAAAAAGTTTTTTCATATGATAATTTGAATAGCGGATGGGTTTTGTATGAGGAATCATTAGGCCTACACAAAATCATAGGTCTGCTCAAAGAGATTGCATCGGACAGTTGGGTGCACTTGCATACTCTGATACAATTTTGGGGAGTGGTGAAAGTGGAGGGGAGCCATCACTACCTCTCTTCCTCACATCACCCTTTTTTTGTTAGTCATGAGCTCAACAAAGGATTATGTTGGTATAGGAAGATATGTAGTGATCATGAGTATGTCGTGGTGATCGACACCGACGGAGGAAGACATGACGAGCAGCAGCTTGGAGGCGTGGGACGGGTGTACCGAAACCTCCTACCCGAATCCACACCGGATCTGAGACTATACTCCACCCATGAATTTCCGACGCGGGATGAAGCTGCTCGCTGTGGTTTCAGACCTTACATCGCACTGCCTCTATTTGATTCGCATACCAATCAATGTTACGGTGTGTTGGAGATCTTTCAAAATCAATCTTCTCATTATTCGAGGGGTCGTTTACTTCATGTGATGGATCGAGCACTACAGGTTATTCTTCTCAAGGAACCCTACCTACAAATATACAACACACATGTTAATTTATAATTTCATACTCATCACTTTTTGGACTTTTGGTTTTGGTGCATGTGAACTTTCAATATTTTCTGATTTTTGTCTAAAAATTGTTTTTTAATATAAATACATAAATTTTAGATTTTTTTAGTTTTTCCCAACATTAAAAATCAAAACTGATGTAGCATATTATAGTGTATATGTGCCAATCAAAACAAGGATGTTTAAGTTTAAATTCAAATACGAGGTTGCGAGGCTTGGCTTGTGTAGCTTAGAACGGATGTTAGAGCTCAGGGCATCTCCATATATAAGATCAAGTAGAAATTTTGGAAGAACAACCAGGAGGGTGTAACAGAAGAAAAGGGAGAGAAAGGATATGTGAGGAAGATGATATATGGATTTTGTTTTTATATAGTTTTTAACATAATTCAGTTAAAACAATGCCACATCAATTTTGATTTTTATTTTAGGAAATATTGTATCCATAAAATAAAGTTTAGGAGAAAAATTAAAAAAATAGAGTTTATGTTTGAATTGATTTTTTGTGGATGAAATATGTAATTAGAAAAAATAGAATTTTTTAATAATCCCAAAAAATGAGTACAAACAAAACGAATAATAATTTTGAATGATTTTTGTAGAATTTTACATGATAGATCATAAGTATTTATAACCTAATTGGATGATTTAAGTGTGAACGATATCACAACTAATCAAGGAAATCCAATATTTTACTTTAAGTTTCGATTATTTTATCGATTATGTATTGATAATGATATCACTGCAGATCGTAGGGTTGAGGTCCAGTTACAATTCCATTGCTATTAGCGGCCACGGCCAGATAAAAGAAATGGTAAACTTAGCGTTCCTAATCATGTTTAAAATAAACTAGTATTTCAATTACCGCAGTGTCTTATTTCGTCATCTTAATATTAACAGCAACAACCTGAAAGTGAAGTAAGCGAGGCAATTGAATTGGCCATGGCGACAATCCCACAACTATATCTGGCACAAGTTTGGATCCCTTATAACGAGCATTGTGTTAACATGGCCACCAACTTATGTTGCATGGAGATGGTATCTTTCATAGATTCTCAAAATAAAATATTCAATTCATGGAATAATATTGATGTTTATATGCATGATTATCTTCAAGCTTGTGAATTTCATAAGCTTAAAGTAGATCTTTATAATTGCCATTCAAATTCTTGCCATCTCACTATATCTGAGAATTCGTTAGCCCACTACGCCCAGAGAGCTAAGATGTCCCATTGCCTTACAGTTTCTCATCAAAGTACTAGCAACCACTTGTATGTTATTCAATTTTTTCTTGGACCAAAATATATAGTACAAGATGCTTACGTTCACCGATCTCTACACTTGCTCTTAAGAATACTGGAGATCAATCTCAAGAGTGTAATGTTTGTATCTGGGAAACAACTTCTAGAAGAGTATCTAAGGCGTGATTCTATTGAATGCGGGTCAATTGATAGTTTAAGCTTGTTGACGTCTTACAAGCAAAACTTTTTGGAGTTGGACATGACAACATACTTGAAGATGGTTGACTCGTGTTGCCTAAATCCTTATTCCGCGGGTGTGGACAAAGGATGTGTTTTTCACTTGCCAGCTGGACAAAGTGTATGCGAAAAACATGTTAAAAGTAACTCATCAATGATCAAGAAGAAGATGGAAGGTTTCATGAGGAGAATAGCAGTGGAATCTTGGAAACACAATAAATGGATAGTCCAATTTTGGGCGCCGAAAATGACAAAGAATAGACTCTATCTAGAAACTTCAAATCAACCTTACGCTGTTGGTTGTCTTGCAAAAGGTATAGCTTCCTTTAGGAAACAATGTACAGAAAATTACTATTTTGTTGACGACCAAGCCAAACAAGATGAACTCGGACCCCCCGGACGTGTCTTCAGATTCAAACACCCTGAAATCAGCCCTGACCTCTTCTACTACACTACAGAAGAATTTCCAGTAAGAAACTTTTCAATGTTTCATTGTAATCGTGGATATTTGGTTTTACCTGTATTTGATGATGGAGGCAAAGGCATTCACAAGCTTGTGGGTGTGCTAGAGTTCCTAGGATTTTATTATTCTGACCTTCAAAACATCATAAAACTAATGGAGGTACGAGCTCTTGCCACTTTTGACTTGTCACTATATAAGAAATTGTTGTCAAAACAATGTCCACTTTCATGCAGGCAGAAAAACTATGGTCGAATCACATAGACTTCCACCAAAGATTTTTGGCAAATATTGAACCTGTCAATGTATGCTTTGACACAATTTTATAATTGTGATTATATCAATAATATGTCTTTATACTAATATATTCTTTTTTTGTCAGGTTGTCGATTCCAGAATAAAAGCTCTGACAGAGATCCGCCATGCCCTTAGCACAATCAATAATGACCTTCCCCAACTCCATATGGCAAATGTTTGGGTCTCCACTGGAGAATGTGTTACTATTAATACTAATTGGAGTTGCATGGACTTGGCATTTTCTACTAATTATTACTGGAAAATTATGCCTACAGATTCAGTTCACTGGATTCATATCCAACCCGGAAAAGGGATGATTGGGATGGTGTTGGCATCTGAAAACAAATCATGTTTTTGTCCAAATTTAAGTGAATTTGGCATAGTCGACCAGCCCCTGTCACACTATGACATGAGTGCTCGACGTGATGCTTGTTTTGCAATTTGTTTGCAAAGTCCACATACTGGACACCTTCTTTATGTTGTGGAGTTCTTTCTCTGCCAAGGTCCTGCAACATGTAAATATGTTAGGTCCGTTTTGAGTCTTCTATTGCCAATAGTAATGTATGAATTAAGATCATGTAAGCTAGCATGTGGGAAGCAACTAGGAGAGGAATTAGTGGTTGAAGTTATTGAATTTTCTTATGCAAACAAACTTGATTCATCTGAATTAGAGCCTGCATCTGTGTATCCAGTCATATTGAAAAGTGTGCAGTACAATCATAACGAGTACCATCACACTGAAGAAGAACAACAATATGAGTATCATCACACCGATGAAGAAGAAGAACAAAATGAGTACCATCACACTGATGAAGAGCAACAACAATACAATGAGTACCATCAATATACTGCAGAACAACACGGAGAAGAATGCACCGCTGTTGGCTCAGATTCAAATATAGAAGAAAGAAAGAAGAGAAAAAACTCCTTCAATCTTAGTTTTGAGGTTCTCAAATCACATTTTGGGAAGAAGCTAAAAGATGTTGCGAAAGAGCTTGGCGGTGAGTATAAATATAATCTATGGTTCAATCTTCTCCAAAACTAAATACTTATTACCTGCTGACATGAATGGGAATTAATTGTTCTTATAGTTGGAAGGTCAACAATAAAGCGTGCATGCAGACGAAATGGCATTTTTAGGTGGCCAAATAGAAGAGAACACAAGAAAAATCCATCCCTTTTCGAAGAACAAAGTACTGCAGATTCAAAGCAAGATATGTTGCCATCAACTAACCATGTTAATCAATTGGAGAATGTGACACAAATAAACACAGGAAGCGAAGGCAAAGTGATTGTAAAGGTGGAGTATAAGGAGGATAGAATAATATTTGAGTTGTCTCAGTCATTAGTAGGTTTGGCAAAGATTACTGAAGAAGTGGCGACAAGTCTAAATCTGGAGAAGGGCAGTTTCAAGTTGAAATACAACGATGAAGATGGCGATGAGATCTTATTAACCAGAGATGCTGATTTGAAACTTTGTCCAAAGATTCGAACAGCAATAGGCAAGCCACTCATCCAACTATTAGTTCAATGCTAGCTCCACTTTCTTAAGTTTCTGGATTGAATTGGCTTACACATTCTGCCTTTGATTGCTGGTGGCTTTGTTACGACATTGTGTGTATAATTCTCTGTTTCTTGGATTTTGGTGTGAAAGATTCTTTGTTGTGCTGCATATATAGCAAAAGAGTTTACAAAAATTCAAAACGATTCTCTTTGATTTTGTGATTGGAATAAACATTTACTTAAAGTAAAATAGTTCGTTTATAAATATTACTCCCTCCGTCCCACATTTATAATTACATTTAGTTAGGGCACAGGTTTTAAGGAATTGGTGGAGTGTGTAATTAATGAAGTGAGATAGTGGAGTGTGTAATAAATGAAGTGAGATGGAAGAGTGAAATGGTGGAGTGTGTAATAAATGAAGTGAGATGAAGGAGTGTGTAATAAATTAAGTGAGTTGGTTGAAGGTGGGTCCCTTGTTGACTTTTTGGTTTTTTATTTTTATTTTGGTTTATTTTTGTGTTGATAATGGCATTTGAATGTAATTTTAGTGAATAATGGGGTAAAATTTTATGTCCAAATATGGAAAAAATTCTAAATGTGACTATAAATGTGGAATGGACTTTTATGGCAAAATGTGACTATAAAACTGGGACGGGGGGAATATTTATTTTATGTAAGGAGCTATAATGAGAAACGAAATTTTCGAACTGAAACAATTTCAGCTTTCAACAAAAATACTTAAATACCCACTTCATCAGAAGATCATACAAGGGTCTCCAATTTCTGATATTGTATGGAGTTTACATATAAATGTTTAACGATTATTATGCTTCTAGAGGATTATTAATCGACCAAATAAGAATTAAGTAGCTATGGGCTATATTTCTACAATTCTAAGGGTGTGATTAATATTTATAAAGAGAAAAATAAAACACAATTAATCCTTGGTGCAATAGAATTAATAAAAAAGTATTTATAATTTGATTCCGGAAATATATAAAAAAAATATAATGCCATAAAATTACATATTATAGTAGTAGGGGAGTTATCAATTGCTAACTAATTAATAATCTCAAACTAAGACTAAATCTTAGCCATTAAATTATAAGATCTAGTGGTTGAAATAATGTCACAAGGATTATATTTTTAATTAAGAAAATTAATAAATAAAATTAGAGGGTATTAATGTCAATTCCCTCTCGTTAAAATCATCTTAAAACTTTAAATTTACGTAACTCTCTCGATTTAAATTATTTTTTCATAAAAAATTATATCAAATTAAAGATAATTTTATAATGATTCCAACGATCTCAATTGCATATGTTCCGACGACGTTCGGATGATGAAATTTGATATTTTTTATTTTAGTTTTCGTAAATGTTGATAACCAGATTCTTATCAACAAATATATAAAAAAATCTCAATAAAACCATGTAAAAATCTCAATAAAACCATGTAAAAATCTCAATAAATATGTGTTGATATTTTCTTGTACTAATGTTGATATTCTTATGTCATATTGTTGATATTTGTAATACACTATGTTGATATAAAAAATATTCACGAAAATTATCATATGATAACATAATGACGATATTATCCTTTTGTTGTTATTTTGTCTACTATTTATTGAGATTCGTAAGATTTAATCTCATCCACTCATTTTAAAATCTAAGGATGGAGATTTGTCTTGATTTTTTAGATTATAGGTGCTATAAGCATTAGAATATGACCTCTTCCTAATAAAGTAGTAGTAGTAGTAATATATATATATATATATATATATATATATATATATATATATATATATATATATATATATATATAGGGGTGCGTCAGGTATAAGTGAAATTCTGTCAAAAATCAAAGCAAATCTCAACCATTGGATCCTGTAATGTAACCGTTAGATTAATGCCACGTGTCACCTAATAATGTAGATTGAGTAGTCTAATAATGTAGCTTGGCTAATAATGTAACAGCTGTAGTCTAATAATGTAGATTGTGCAATCTAATAATGTAGCCTAGTTAATAATGTAACGCTTTTAGTGTAATATATATATATATATATATAGGGATGTGATCAGATCCATAAGTGAAATTATGTCAAAAATCAAAGCAAATCTCAGCCATTGGATCCTGTTGATGTAACCGTTAGATTAATGCCACGTGTCACCTAATAATGTAGGTTGTGTAGTCCAATAATGTAGCTCGGCTAATAATGTAACATGATTTACTCTAATAATGTAGATTGTGCAGTCTAATAATGTAGCTCGTCTAATAATGTAACGCTTATACTGTAATAATGTAGCTCGGATATTATGATCACAACCATCCAATCTAAGGATCCAATGGCCGAGATTTGCTTTGATTTTTGACAGAATTTGCCTTATGAACTATAGTGCGCCCCTATATATATATATATATATAGGATGTATTCAGGTCAGAACGCTAAGTATAAGTAAAACTCAAAACACTTGCAGTCCATTGGATCTTATGATCTAACGGTTAGATTAATGCCACGTGTCATCTAATGATGTA